>NC_140909.1:39454666-39465777 GCF_045865225.1 Trachurus japonicus | reverse complement strand
GCCCTCATTTATTAAACTTGCGTACACCAAAAAAATGGGTGTACACCAAATTCACCGCAAGGATCGGCATTTATTAATCTGAGTGTGAGCGTACTGTACGGTACGCACAAATCTCACGCCAGCTCTGACCAGGTGTACGCACATTTGGAACCAGCGTAGAACATGCAGGAAGGAGTGCTGCTGTGTCAGAATGATTATTAAACCATAGTCTAATAACGCAGCGATGTGGACCACATGTTGTTGTTGTTTATATTGATAAAAATATAAAAAGTAGCCAAAAAAAAAAAAGAAACGATAAAACCAAGTCCGTGTTGAAAATATAACTCGAGTTTTATTTTGGGCAACTGAGATGAATTAAAAACCATGATGTGACAGATGTTCGTTAATCAGCTGTGTAAACAGAAACAGTCAATGACAGACAGACCTGTTATTGTAGATCACACACACAAACTTCCAACATCTGCAGCACCAGAGCATGACCGGACGGCTCCTCAGTCTCTCTCTCTGCCGGACACCGGAGCCGGCGGGGGGGGGGGGGGGCTCCGCTACCTGTCCAGATACAGCTGATCTCCGCGGCGGAGTGTTTTTCTTTTCTTTTTTTTCCCAGTCACCGGGACCTGTCAGCGGGACATCAGGCCGGTGTTTCACATCCCTCCATCAGCCGAACCATGCCAGCGGTGCTGATGGTCATAAAGTAGCGTTCGCATATGCCTCTATGATTTCTCCTCAATCACTTGTGTTTAGTAAACTGCAGGAGCATTTCATGAGGTCGCTGGGTTTCCTGACGTGGTCAGTGACACGTGCGTCTGCAGCCTCCATCCACCGGGATGACGCTTATCAATCACAAAATCTATCAATCTATCAATGTCCAGATATTTAATGTTGCCGCCCTCTCCCTGTTCAACGCGGTAATGCCAGTAAAGTCTGTCTTCTTGGCCGTCTTCCGTGTCTCCATGTCGTAAAAGGGGCAGGGTGACGCCTCTAAAGCAGGAATATATCGGGGCGTGACATTTAAATGACGCTCGTTTTCAGCCGCCGGATTTATCACCACCACGCCGGTTCTACGCCGAAATCAGCAGCGTACACACTTTTAGTAAATCACACGTGACACTTGCCGTACACTGATATTTACACCAGAATCTACACCAGATCCTGCGCAAGTTTGATAAATGAGGGCCATTGTGTCTGTTCGTTGTAACTAATCATTTGTGAAGATAGATAAATTTATCCATGAATGAAACCCATCCCAAACAGTTCACACACAGTTTATCTTGCCAGTGTAAAGTCTTCCCACATATTCAACAATTCGACCTTGAGCAGCACATCATGAGAATAATGCGCTGTATTTATTGCTTGGGGAGTGCAGGTTATTCCAACTCAAAGACGGATGACACAAATATCTTTGGTACTTCACTCTGCCCTTTCCATGACTTCCCTGCGCTCCTTGCGCTCGCCAGGTAATGGCCGGTGATGACTGACATTCCTTTGTGCGTGATGTTGAAGAAAAATCTGGCTCATTTGCTGCTCATACACCTCCTCACCCTGCGTCCGTGGGGAATGACCGTTCTCCAAGTTAATGTGGTCTTTTGGGATGGGAGTGCTGGAGGAGCTGAACTCTTCCATCAGAGGTTCAACACATGAGAAAGAGACAAGCAGACCCACCGTTCAGCAGCTCAAATGATGAGATAGGATTTGCCAGTGTGACTGCTGTTTACAGTCACATCACTGGTGCTTGTTGAATGGAAAACCTTTGATGAATAGAGGCAGCCTGTCTCTGAGACTGGCAGCTGAGGTCTGCTCAAATTGTATTTATTTATTTTTTTTTGTGTAGATTTTAATGAAAGCCAAGACCATGACACAGGCTCCTAACATAAGGTAAAGGTAAAGGTAAAGGTACTTTATTTGTCACACATACAAACCAGTGATTCACCTTTAAGCAATAAATGTGAACACGAATAGAATGACATAATAATGTAAAATAAATGGGTTAAGTGTTGTGAATGACATTCTAAACAAAATCAGGAAAAGGAGCAGGAAAAGGGGAATGACAAAAAAATAAAGATGAATGAGACCAAAGATCTGGCAGGAAGAGAGTGGACAGACCTCTAGAACCTAATACTATCTGGCAGGGAATAAGTGTAGATGTGCTACTAGAAGCTGATAAGGGGTTTGGGAACAGGTGAGTAGGTGGATGAAGGGAAGTCAGGTGGCTGCACGACAGTCAAGGGGGAAGTAGAGAGGCCTGAGATGACAGGAGAGTTTGTGATATTGCAAGGGCAGGAAGATAATGAATGACAGAACGAATAAACCGTGACAGTCTGTTGGAAAAAACCACTAGACAGGGGATCTAAGAGAACCGGATGAATATTTAATCAGCTCTACCTCGTTGGCATCCGCGATATACCATCTTCTTGCAAAGTTGCAGGTTGGGATTTAATTTTTACAAGCGCAGCAGAAAGGTGAAAGCTGAGCGGTTTGTGTGGATTATAATGAACGTTGCTCGTCACTTTCAGAGTGTTGTACAGAACAGTCTTCGACAAAAACAACATAAATCAGATGCATCAATATCAAGGCTGTAAAGGTAGAAAGATAATTCTTATATCATCTGTGCCAGGCCAATTGTCATCCAAAAAAACAAAAGAAAACACAAAAAATAAATAACAAAACATAAAAGAGCTTTAACATAATTTCATATGAAGGCATATTTTCATTTTTTTCTGCCTGTTTGATGAATGAAACTAAAACAATACGCATCATAATCACTCATAAAAGTGTTCACACTACCCGGAGACTCACCTGTTATTACTCTGAAGACCAGTTGTGCTTCAGACAAACATAATGGTTCTTTCACAGCTTTAATGTGTCCATATTGCTTCAGCACATAAAGGCCTAAAGCTATAATATAAATAAAGCTAATAGCTTTATATCTGAACACACTGTACCTCCTGACCCATGACGCTCTGCTACACACATCTCTTCATCCATAAAGAGGTAGGGAAATGTCCTCTATTTTCTGGCCCAGCAGACAGATGGTGAATGTCTTCTGGTGCATAATCTCTCAGCAAAGCTGAGATAAAACAAGTTTAATACTGTAAAATCCTGAGGTTTTATCCCTGCTCTGGTGATACCACACATATGGCTCAACATCTGGGGGGAGGGGTGTCCAGCGGCTGGCCAGAAGTCCAGATGATGTGACAGTTTAAGCAGCTTCAATACAAATGCCTCGACAATAAACACTAACAAAAGGCAGACAAAGACAAGAGGAGTATATTTTATTTTATTTTTTAGAAAATCTAGACTAGCAGGAGTGGCAAATCAGCAGTGTATGATGCGCACACTTCATCAACACTCTGATACTCATCTGAATCAAATTGTGATAATAAAAATAAGTTAAATTTCTCAATCAGCATGATGCTATAATTTCCTATTAGGGATGCAAAATGGCTCTAAATTACATCTTCTGACAATGGAAGAATTGCAAACGTTCTCTATGTTTAATAAGACTTAATTTAATGGGCAGGGTTGGACACTGAATATAATTTATGAATTATTCAGAGTTTTTAAAGTGGCTGAAAAGGAAATCATCTTTTAATTTGTAACTCTGATGATGTGAATGCTGGAAATAATCAAACAATTAAAGGTCCAGTGTGTAAAATCTGTGATATCTAGCGTTCAGATTCTAGATTGCAGCGTTCACTCGCTTGCTTGCACTCACCCCTCCTGTCGGCAAAGTGACGGTGGCCTCCGAGGACAAAAAAACTTGTTTACCATGACTGAGACTGGCAGTATTTCAGGAGCATGGAGGCATGAGGTGAATATCTAAACCATTTTATGATATGTCTGCTTTTTCCTATTCCTTCTTATTTTCTTTCGCCTTCTTCTTCATTGGTTTATTTATGAACGCGAAGCATGCTCTCTGGCTGGCTGGATTTTCCGTTCGGGCTGCTGTACAAACATGGCAGCACAAGATGGCGGCACTCTTTAAAGCAAGACCCTTGCTATACGTATAAAAGAATACATTTTAATTTTAATTTTATTTTATAGCAATTATACACTTATTCAAATATATTAATGGATATATTCAGATTTTGCCAATGAACCTTGCCAATTATTACACACTGAACCTTTAAATCCACTAGTTGCTCTTTTTAATAGTAACCGATGGTTATCAGTATTAAATAAACTGTTTATCAATTAATCACAAATTAAAACTTGTCGGTCTGCAGCTTCTGAACTGTAGGAGTTCAGGTTTTCTCAGATTTATATCATTGCAAAATGAATTGACAAACATATCCTGGATGTTTTTCATTGATTTCTAATGTTACTGTAAAGTAAAACAAGTTAACTGTTCATCGACATATCAAGAACATCTGACAAAAGTAATCAATAGATGAAATAATCATTAGTTTCGATCAGCATTGTCATGTTTGTAACATTATCCTACTGGAATTGGCTTCACAGGTCGGAAAAACACGAGTTGCCTTGAACGCACCATAACGTCCTCGTCCCTACGTCACCACATTCAGGCGCATCCCTTGGCTGCACACACAGCCCTGCATGCCGTTCTCTCTCCTCATTGGATAAAACTTGTAGGATACAAGAAAAGTTTTCTCCTCGGCTCAGAGCAGAGCAGAGTGACTGACAGACCCGTGTTTCGGTCCAAGCACTCTATGTAAGTGATTGCTGTTGGAAGATATAACTATTTAAGACTTATATTAACACAAAAATATCGCTTACTTCTGCTTTAAATCAAGTAGGTTTGTGTTGTAACTTCAGGTTATTTTCATAATATGAGCTCAACGTCCTTACAGGAAATCTTGAGGGATAATGGGCCCTTAAAAGTGTATGAAGTGCCTTCAGAGCATACAAATATTTTTCTCTCTCAGTGCTGTTGTGCAGCTGTGTCTTTGTTTACCTTTTCACTCAAGTCTTATACCTTTTATGTATTTTAATTTTCTTATAGAGACGATGAATAAATATGGGATTACAAGACTTTTATAACCCCAAGGGCTTCATAGGGCTGTGGTTGCCAACCTTGGGCCAGGGCCTAGTGGTGGGCCGCCAAGGTACTGCAACAAATTTAAAAAAATATAATGATATACTGTATGTTCTTTTAAAATGGAAAAAAAAAGACTCTCACTGATACAGATTTTTAAGACTTTTAAGTTGGGAAATCTTGGAAATCCCTATAGTACTTTTGTCATGACCAGAGACCCTGTTCAGGTTTAAGTTGTTTTCAGTCATGTTGTCTTGTGGTTTCCTGTTTTATTTTGTAATTTACCTCTCCTCTCGTTTCAGGTGACTTGCCCCTTCCTCCTGTGTTCCCCCACCAGTTTGATTGGCCCAATTCCAATCCGACCCCTCACGGACTCACTGACTTAGAGGCGCGTTCACGGGAAGTCCGTGAGTGTGTGAGGGCTGTTCCATTGTCAGATCATCAAGTCAGTGAGTCAGTGAATGAGCCCTTACTGCCCCCTTACCGTAAGTCAGCACCGATGCTGACTTTGGGTAGGGGAATTACCCACAGTTCATAGCGTTGTGAAGTCAAACCATAACACATGGGATGCCGTCGGAACGCAAGTGTTAAAAAAAAAAAGAAATTAACACACGTAGTCAGAGAGAGCTCCGCTGTCTCTTTATTGTTAATTGACAGGAGCCAAAAAAAAGGAATAAATAAAAAGAAAAGAAGCAGTTTACTGTCAGTATTAACGTGCAGTTTGTGATTATTGATGACAATTTGAGCAGATCTGATCCAGGAATATTTTGTTTTGAGTCCGTCCCACTCACACACCTTGTGCGGAGTTAAAAACATGTTGTTGTCAAGGTAACGTGTGGTGAGAGTGTGTAAGTGCTGTTCCATTCAAGTTTACAGCATCTGGACCCTCACAGACTCTCACACTCTGTCACTTAGAGCTGACGTCACTTTAGTCAGTGAGGGTTCAGGGCTCAAGTCTTTAGGGAACGGATTGGAATTGGGGGTTCGTCTGCCCCGCCCTGATTGTTTCCACCTGGTCCCCATTTCCTTGTGTGTGTGTATTTAGTCAGCGTCTCCCTTTGTTCTGTGTCAGTTCGTCTTGTCCGTGACCCTTGAGACTCCATGCCCCATGTCAGGTTTTTCTCCTCGTAAGAGTGACTTTGTGTTTTTCCATTTTATCCCTCAAGAGAGTGGTTTTTTGTTCTTTGTTTTTTCCCTCGAGCAGAGTGAGTTTTTTGTTTGAATTACCGGAATAAAACCCTGTTGATCGTGCAAACCAAGTTTTTGAGTCGTGCGTTTGGGTTCGGACCCCGGCCCTGTCAGGACGAACTGACCAGCATGAACCCAGCCGACTCTGATCAACTCGCGGCAGCGATTCGCTCTCAAGCTGCCCGCTTGAATAACCAGGAGGGCCAGATCTCCTCTCTGCATCGGGGAGTGACGGACCTGGCTAGCAATCAGGAGGACTTCAAAGCTGCCATGTCCGACCAAGTAAGCCAGCTGGCTTCCCAGGTGGAGCAAGTTCTCTCCCTCCTCACAAGGAGTTCTCCCTCTCCTGCCCCTACAGCCACACCGTCTTCAGCAGCTGCTGACACACGGACCGTCTCTGGTTTTCCGGGCCCAGCTCCACGCCTCGCTCCACCAGAAAAATTCTCCGGTGAGTCTGGAGAGTGTCGGGCATTTATCATTGACTGTGAAATGCATTACGAATACATGCCCTCAGCGTTTCCTACAGAACGTTCAAAAGTTGCTTTTATGATTTCACATCTCGCCGGGAGGGCGAGGGCGTGGGCGACAGCAGAGTGGTCCCGTGATTCATTTACTTGTGAATCTCTTGATGATTTTGTGGGGGCTCTGAGGAAGGCTTTTGATCCCACCCTGTCGGACCGAGAGAAGGCGCGAGAACTGAGCAATATCAAACAGGGCATGGACTCTGTGTGTGATTATGCCATCCGCTTTCGCACTCTAGCCACCGACAGCGGGTGGAACGACACTGCCCTTTATGATGTTTTTTTAAAGGGCCTCTCTAATCGGATTCAAGATTTTTTAGTGCCCCTTGATCTGCCGCCAGGTTTGGATTCGTTGATGGCTCTGGCTATCAGGACGGACAACCGTTTACAAGAGCACAAAAGGAATCGCACCTCGTCAGCTGCGGTTGGGAGCCGGAGCTTCTTCCCCGCCCCATCTCTGGCTCCGCGGTGGAAGGTGTTGTCCGAGGAGAATGAGGAGCCGATGCAGCTGGGACGAGCCAGGTTGTCCACTGAGGAGCGGCGCCGGCGTCTGCTGGAAGGGAGGTGTTTCTACTGCGGGCAGCAAGGTCATCTTCTTCCAGCGTGCCCAGTAAAAGGGCAGGCTCACCAGTAAGTGGGGGGGTACTGGTGAGCCGTTTGTCCCCCTCTGAGTTGCCTCTCCGTTCCCCATCCGAGGTCAAGGTAAAGCATCTCAACACCACTGTTTCACTTGGGGTTCTTATTGATTCAGGGGCAGATGAAAGCTTCATGGATTGGGATTTTGCCCAAAGACTTCAATTAAAGACTCAACAGTTATCCCGGCCATTAGAGGCCAGTACTCTTGATGGAAGCCAGATATTCAAAGTGACTCACAAGACTGAACCTGTGGAAGTAACTGTAGGTGACCACCAAGAACTCATGTGTTTTCATTTGTATCGTTCTACCCAGCACCCTCTTATTTTGGGTTTTCCATGGTTGCGGGAACATAACCCACACATTGACTGGGGTACTGGGAGGGTTTTGGGCTGGGCTGAGGGATGCACAAACAAATGTTTAAGAGTTTGTCATGATCAGAATGCTGAAACTGTATCTAACACTGTATCTGCTAATCTCGGCACAGACTCTGAATCCCCCGACCTGACGTCGGTTCCAAGTTGCTACCATGACCTGGAGAAGTATTTAGCAAAAGTAAGGCTCTCTCTCTTCCTCCTCACAGACCACACGATTGTCCCATTGACTTAATCTCAGGGTCCCCTATCCCTAGGGGCAGGTTGTATTCCATCTCTGGCCCCGAAAGGCAGGCCATGACTGATTACATTGAGGCCTCGTTAAAGGCTGGCCTTATTCGCCCCTCTTCGTCTCCAGCAGGGCAGGATTCTTTTTTGTGGGGAAGAAAGATGGGTCCCTGAGGCCTTGTATTGACTATGGGCCACTTAATGACATCACTGTTAAAAATCGGTATCCATTGCCACTCATGTCATCCGCCTTTGATCAGCTCCAGCAGGCCAAGATCTTTACCAAATTAGATCTTAGAAACGCATATCACCTGGTTCGTATCCGAGAGGGCGATGAATGGAAGACTGGTTTTAACACGCCCAGCGGTCATTATGAATACCTGGTCATGCCCTTTGGATTGACTAACGCTCCCGCAGTTTTCCAAGCCATGATCAATGATGTTCTCAGAGACTTCCTGAACCGATTTGTTTATGTTTACTTGGATGACATCTTGATCTATTCCCCAGACCCAGACTCTCATGTTGACCATGTACGTCAGGTTCTCCAGCGGTTGCTGGAAAACCAATTGTATGTTAAAGCTGAGAAAAGTGAATTTCATGCCGACACTGTATCCTTCCTTGGCTTCATCATAGCTCCTGGAAGGGTGCAAATGGACCCGGCTAAAGTTAGCGCTGTGGCTCAGTGGCCTACACCTGATAGCCGCAAAAAGGTTCAGCAATTCTTAGGATTTGCTAACTTTTACAGGCGGTTCATCAGAAACTTCAGCGCCATAGCTGCACCTCTACATGCCCTCACATCTCCACACACTCCATTCCGGTGGTCCTCTCAAACTGAGGAGGCCTTTCAGCAGCTCAAGACCCGCTTCACAACTGCTCCCATCCTCACGGTTCCTGATCCCAGCCGGCAATTCATGGTGGAGGTGGATGCCTCCAATGACGGGGTGGGAGCTGTTCTCTCTCAACGCTCCAGTAAGGACAACAAGCTTCACCCCTGTGCCTTCCTGTCACGGAGGCTTTCACCGCTGAGAGGAACTACGATATCGGGAACCGTGAGTTACTGGCTGTCAAAGTTGCGCTGGAGGAGTGGAGACATTGGCTAGAGGGCGCACAACATCCGTTCATTGTATGGACAGATCATAAGAATCTGGAATATATTCGCAAAGCTAAAAGACTGAACCCTCGTCAAGCCAGATGGACATTGTTTTTTAACCGTTTTAACTTTGTGCTTTCTTACAGGCCGGGGTCCCAGAACACCAAGCCTGATGCCTTGTCCCGTCTGTTTGACCCCGAGCCTACTGCCAAGGAACCTGAGCCCATCCTTCCACTGAACTGTGTGGTTGGAGCGGTGACTTGGCAAATAGAATCTCTGGTGAAGCAAGCTAATGGTGAGAACCCGACACCTAGTGGTTGCCCGGCAAATCGCTTGTTTGTCCCTGCTACTATGCGTCCACAGGTGATCCATTGGGCTCACACCTCACTGCTCACCTGCCATCCGGGAATCAAGAGGACCATGTACGCCATCTCCCAGAGGTTTTTGTGGCCCTCCATGGAGCGAGAGGTCCGGGAGTATGTGGAGGCATGCCACGTCTGCGCCCGCAACAAGACCTCCTCCAGGGCACAGATGGGTTTGCTGCAACCACTCCCCATTCCTACTCGTCCTTGGGCTGAGATTTCTCTGGACTTCGTCACGGGGCTCCCGGTCTCTGGAGGTAACACCACTGTCCTCACAGTGGTGGACAGATTTTCTAAAATGGCTCATTTCCTTGCTTTGCCTAAATTGCCGTCTGCTAAGGAAACGGCTGAAATTATGATGTCTCATGTGTTTCGCATTCATGGATTTCCCAAGGATATTGTTTCAGACCGGGGGCCCCAGTTCGTCTCCAAGTTCTGGAAGGAGTTCTGTAACCTCATCGGAGCCACGGTCAGCCTGACCTCTGGGTATCACCCGCAATCTAATGGACAGACGGAACGGCTCAACCAGGTGTTGGAGACATGTCTTCGGTGTTTGGTGTCACAGAATCCAGCTTCCTGGAGCAAGAACCTAGTGTGGGTGGAATACGCCCACAATTCCCTTCCCACCTCAGCCACGGGCATGTCTCCATTTCAGTGCGTCTTCGGTTACCAGCCCCCTGTCTTCTCTGACGCTGAGAAGGAAATCACTGTCCCATCGGCCCACGCTATGGTCAGGCGTTGCCGTCGCATCTGGGCGGCCGCCCGTAAGGTCCTCCTACGCAGCACGGAACGCATGAAGAGGGCGGCAGACCGGAGGCGTCGTCCTGCTCCGGTGTACCAGCCTGGCCAGAAGGTCTGGCTCTCTACACGTGACTTACCTCTCCATGTCGATTCCAGGAAACTGGCTCCACGGTTTGTGGGTCCCTTTCCGGTGTCCAAGGTCGTTGGTCCCTCCGCCGTTCGTCTGCGCCTGCCTCGGTCCCTGAGAGTCCACCCCACCTTCCATGTCAGCCGGGTTAAACCGGTTAAGGACAGTCCCATGGTCCCCGCAGCCAAGCCCCCTCCACCCCCCCGGATGGTCGCTGGTGGCCCTGTTTACTCGGTCAAGTCTCTTCTGGCCGTGCGCAGTAGGGGACGGGGCAGGCAGTTCCTAGTGGACTGGGAGGGCTACGGTCCTGAGGAGCGGCAGTGGGTCCCTGCACGCTTCATTGTAGATCCTGAGCTCGTCTCTGACTTCTATAGGCGGCATCCTCAGGTGGCTGGTCCGTCAGGGGCCGGCCCTGGGGGGAGGGGTAATGTCATGACCAGAGACCCTGTTCAGGTTTAAGTTGTTTTCAGTCATGTTGTCTTGTGGTTTCCTGTTTTATTTTGTAATTTACCTCTCCTCTCGTTTCAGGTGACTTGCCCCTTCCTCCTGTGTTCCCCCACCAGTTTGATTGTCTGCCCCGCCCTGATTGTTTCCACCTGGTCCCCATTTCCTTGTGTGTGTGTATTTAGTCAGCGTCTCCCTTTGTTCTGTGTCAGTTCGTCTTGTCCGTGACCCTTGAGACTCCATGCCCCATGTCAGGTTTTTCTCCTCGTAAGAGTGACTTTGTGTTTTTCCATTTTATCCCTCGAGCAGAGTGAGTTTTTTGTTTGAATTACCGGAATAAAACCCTGTTGATCGTGCAAACCAAGTTTTTGAGTCGTGCGTTTGGGTTCGGACCCCGGCCCTGTCAA